>NC_060053.1:8561815-8565571 GCF_905333055.1 Maniola jurtina
TACCTCCCGATCCCCTATCTCTCGCTGGGGCACCCCCTTCCTCGCCTCATACAGCGCCGCGGCTTCGCGGACGCGAAGGTCGAGTGGGAGTATCCCAGCGAGCAACAGGGCCGCGTTCAGGGAGACAGTGCGATATGCCCTACAGAGCTTCTGTGCGAAGCCTCGCTGGACCACGTTCAGCTGCTTCCGGATTCCGAGCCTGTCCACAGCAGGCGCCCATACGCTGGCGGCATACAGAACTACAGGTTCGACCACCGCTACATAGATAGTACGGATTACTTCGGGGTGGAGACCCCAGCTGACCTTAGCTGCTCGTGCCAACTGATGGTAGAAGGCTACCGCGCGCTTGCAGACACTCGCGACGTGGGCGTTGAATGTGAGTTTTCGGTCAATGACAACACCCAACAGTTTGATTTCGTTCGACAAGGCAACGTCGACCCCGCCCATGCGTAGACGCGGGTCGTCGTACTTTAATTTGCGCGTCATAACCATTGCATTGGTCTTATGAGGCGCAAATCGAAGTTTATTTGCCGCTCCCCACATTCTCACACGTTCAAGGGCGGCGTTGGCCTGCCGTTCGATTTCGAGGGCCGTGTCGCCCTCGAACACCAACACCACATCGTCAGCGAATGCCTGCACGTACGCGCCACTAGTTTCCAAGTCCCGGAGCAGTGGGTCTAAAAGTAAGTTCCATAATATTGGTCCGCCAATAGATCCCTGCACGCAACCCTTCTCGGTAGCTATTGCGTACTCCTCCCCACAGTACCTGACTTTGACGCTCCTGTCATTTAGATAGCTGCTCAAAAGCCGTCGGATGTTTATGGGGCATTTTTCCTCCGCCAGCCTGACCTTTATTTTGGGCCACCAAGCGTTATCAAATGCGCCCTCTATATCCAGTGATATCAGAACGACAATCTTCTTGCTGTCTAGTTTATGTCTGATATGTTTCACTAAGGTGTAGAGGGCGTCTTCGGTGCTCCGTTGGGGCATAAAGCCAAATTGGCGTGTGCTAAGCCTAGGCGCTATATGAAATTGTAGTCTAGTGACAAGCATCTTTTCCAAGACCTTTCCAAGTACCGGAAGGAGGCCTATAGGACGATACGATTTTGGGGTCGTGTAGGTGGCCTTTCCGGGCTTCCGAAGGAAGATTACTGTGGCCTCCTTCCAGGCTCCGGGAAAGTGGTGGATTGCCAGGCACCGGTTGAAAAGGCACAAGAAGAGGTCCGGGTTGAGGTTTATCGCATGCAGGCATATGTCGGCGGTGAAGCCGTCCGCTCCAGGGGCTTTCTTCGGGTCGAAAGAACGGCTCGCCAGCTTTAACTCTAAATGAGTGAACGGGGGGTCCCCCTGGTCCGAGGGAGTCTCGCTATCCGTGAGCTCCGCCAGGGCCCTCACCCGTCGGTGCTCCTCGGAGTCTTGCTCTTCGGAGTCCTTGGGGTAAAAGGTCTCGGCCATAAGTCGGGCGGAGCTCTTGGCATCAATTTCCGTGTTTTCTACCACCAGCGGTGGATCTTCCTCCCGCTTGGCCGTCCTGCCCAACACCCTATATATACCCCCCCAGAGAGACTCTCGGTCCTGTTTCCCGCAAAATTCCTTCCAGGACCTAGTTTGAGCCTCTTTTTCTTTGGTCTCGTACTTTGTCCTGGCCTCCAGGTATTCTTCGACCACTTTCGACCGTCGAATCGGTGCCGCACACCGGATCCTCCTCTTCCTGGTGGCCACCTCGCGCTTCAGCGTCGACAGCTCCTCAGACCACCACGGCAACGTGAGTGTGTCCTTCCTCCTAATTTTGGGAATTGCACACTCACTCGCTTCAGTTAACGCCTGTATAAGTTTGTGTATGATGTAATCTAATTGTGTAGCTGTGATAGTGTCTTGGATGTTTGTGACTGTAATGTTTTGGGATTGCAAAATTTGACCCAGTTTCTCACGAAACTGGGTCCAATTGGCTTTCCGTGTGTTATATGATCGTGTTGTGTGCTTGATATAGTTGTGTCTTGTGCGTTTTAGGTGTAACCTAAACGATATGCCGTTGTGGTCCGAGGTAGTTAAGTCTTCGCGCACGCGCCAGCCGTCCACCAGGTCCAGGAGGTCGGGTGACGCCGTTGTGATATCGACGAAGCTGGTGTATCTTCGCTCACCTCTTACGACGTCAAACGTGGGAATTTCCCCTTTGTTAAGGATAACAAGACCCAGGTCCTCCAGAGTCCCATGCAGTTCTTCTCCCCGGCGATCCGTCACGGGACTACCCCACCAAATGTTTTTGGCATTGCAGTCACCCGCGACTATCCATTTTTGTGCTCCCAACTCAAGCCGGATTTTGCGGAGGTGCGCCAGGTAGAGGTCCATCTCTAGGTCAGGCTCGAAGTAGAGCGATACCAGGGCTATCTCCCAGGCGCTGGTTCGGATCCCCACCACCGCGATGCTGTTCGTGGTGAGTTTTGGGTACTGTATGACGTGGAGGTCCGCATTAAAAACAATTACTGCAGCCTTTACCGTACCCTCCCCGTTGTCAACGTTCTGGAAGACCCTGATCCCGCTCCGACCCGAGACCCTGCCTTCTCTACCAACATATGGCTCCTGTACTAGCGCTATGTGCGCCCCGCATTTCCCCGACTCGAGTAGCAGCTCTGTGAACGCCAATTTCTTTCTCTGGAGATTCGCCTGGAGGAGATGAAGTGCCACCGTATCCACATGCGCAACCTTAGCAATACGCCACTGTGGAGCGGGCCAGTTCGTCCCATCTCCGCCTAATCGGGCAGTCGCTGCTGAAAGCGTTGTGCTCTCTATTATCGAGCTTCGCTCTCAAGCAGTTCCTGCACGAGGGCGGGGTGGCCGCGGCCCACTCCGCACACTTGGTCTTAAGGTGCGGTCCTCCGCAGTGGCTGCACCCATCCTCAGTTTCCTTACAAAATTTCTTACTGTGGCCGTAGCCCAGGCATCTCGAGCACTGGATCAGTGGAGACTGGTCCTCCGCTCTGACCCTCTGGAGATCTATGTGGACATTGCCCTTTACCGTGATCTGCCTCCAGATGGCAGGCGAGGCGCTCAGTACCACATCGGCCATGTGCGGATTGCGGGTTCTTTTTCTGTACTTGACTGAGATCCGGTCGTCCCCGTCGTTGAGGTTTCCAAAAATTTCCCTATTCTGGTTCCTCAAGGCTTTTGTTATGTCCTCATCAGTGTTTACAGTTAGGACTCCCTTGAGGACCAGAAGCGGGTCCCTATTTTTCACCTCCTCGACGGTGAGATCGGTTCCCTTCACCCTCAGTCTTTCCTTTACCTTGTCTCTGTCTTCCTTCTTTTCAAAACTCATTATGATCTTCCTATTTTTCGCCTTTCTCACCCTATCAACTCTGATCCATTCTTCTTTAGCGTCAACTGCTTCCCTTATTTTATCGAGTACTTTTTCACCCGTTATTCCTTCATCCTCTGTAGTTACGGCTATAGAGTGGAGGACTGTTTGCCTAGGTGGTGATTTTGTAGGCTGTCTTGCCACTGCACTAGCATATGAGATATTTGGCATATTTTCTTGGCTAGTCCGCAGTGCCTCTTTCAGCCTGTCCATTTTTTCGGTATTTTCTGCAAGTTTCTTGCTATGCTCTTCCAATACCTTCTTGAGAGCTGCAGTTTCAGACTCAATGACTCTCCCCACCTCCCTCTCCCGCTCAGAGCGGGAGAACGATGAAGGAGGAGTCACTGGGTCATTTGCCTCTATAATTGGCTTAGCCGCACTAATGGGTGGGGTTGCTTCGT
>NC_060054.1:0-15000 GCF_905333055.1 Maniola jurtina
AACCTAACCTAACCTAACCTAACCTAACCTAACCTAACCTAACCTAACCTAACCTAACCTAACCTAACCTAACCTAACCTAACCTAACCTAACCTAACCTAACCTAACCTAACCTAACCTAACCTAACCTAACCTAACCTAACCTAACCTAACCTAACCTAACCTAACCTAACCTAACCTAACCTAACCTAACCTAACCTAACCTAACCTAACCTAACCTAACCTAACCTAACCTAACCTAACCTAACCTAACCTAACCTAACCTAACCTAACCTAACCTAACCTAACCTAACCTAACCTAACCTAACCTAACCTAACCTAACCTAACCTAACCTAACCTAACCTAACCTAACCTAACCTAACCTAACCTAACCTAACCTAACCTAACCTAACCTAACCTAACCTAACCTAACCTAACCTAACCTAACCTAACCTAACCTAACCTAACCTAACCTAACCTAACCTAACCTAACCTAACCTAACCTAACCTAACCTAACCTAACCTAACCTAACCTAACCTAACCTAACCTAACCTAACCTAACCTAACCTAACCTAACCTAACCTAACCTAACCTAACCTAACCTAACCTAACCTAACCTAACCTAACCTAACCTAACCTAACCTAACCTAACCTAACCTAACCTAACCTAACCTAACCTAACCTAACCTAACCTAACCTAACCTAACCTAACCTAACCTAACCTAACCTAACCTAACCTAACCTAACCTAACTAACCTAACCTAACCTAACCTAACCTAACCTAACCTAACCTAACCTAACCTAACCTAACCTAACCTAACCTAACCTAACCTAACCTAACCTAACCTAACCTAACCTAACCTAACCTAACCTAACCTAACCTAACCTAACCTAACCTAACCTAACCTAACCTAACCTAACCTAACCTAACCTAACCTAACCTAACCTAACCTAACCTAACCTAACCTAACCTAACCTAACCTAACCTAACCTAACCTAACCTAACCTAACCTAACCTAACCTAACCTAACCTAACCTAACCTAACCTAACCTAACCTAACCTAACCTAACCTAACCTAACCTAACCTAACCTAACCTAACCTAACCTAACCTAACCTAACCTAACCTAACCTAACCTAACCTAACCTAACCTAACCTAACCTAACCTAACCTAACCTAACCTAACCTAACCTAACCTAACCTAACCTAACCTAACCTAACCTAACCTAACCTAACCTAACCTAACCTAACCTAACCTAACCTAACCTAACCTAACCTAACCTAACCTAACCTAACCTAACCTAACCTAACCTAACCTAACCTAACCTAACCTAACCTAACCTAACCTAACCTAACCTAACCTAACCTAACCTAACCTAACCTAACCTAACCTAACCTAACCTAACCTAACCTAACCTAACCTAACCTAACCTAACCTAACCTAACCTAACCTAACCTAACCTAACCTAACCTAACCTAACCTAACCTAACCTAACCTAACCTAACCTAACCTAACCTAACCTAACCTAACCTAACCTAACCTAACCTAACCTAACCTAACCTAACCTAACCTAACCTAACCTAACCTAACCTAACCTAACCTAACCTAACCTAACCTAACCTAACCTAACCTAACCTAACCTAACCTAACCTAACCTAACCTAACCTAACCTAACCTAACCTAACCTAACCTAACCTAACCTAACCTAACCTAACCTAACCTAACCTAACCTAACCTAACCTAACCTAACCTAACCTAACCTAACCTAACCTAACCTAACCTAACCTAACCTAACCTAACCTAACCTAACCTAACCTAACCTAACCTAACCTAACCTAACCTAACCTAACCTAACCTAACCTAACCTAACCTAACCTAACCTAACCTAACCTAACCTAACCTAACCTAACCTAACCTAACCTAACCTAACCTAACCTAACCTAGCCTAACCTAACCTAACCTAACCTAACCTAACCTAACCTAACCTAACCTAACCTAACCTAACCTAACCTAACCTAACCTAACCTAACCTAACCTAACCTAACCTAACCTAACCTAACCTAACCTAACCTAACCTAACCTAACCTAACCTAACCTAACCAACCTAACCTAACCTAACCTAACCTAACCTAACCTAACCTAACCTAACCTAACCTAACCTAACCTAACCTAACCTAACCTAACCTAACCTAACCTAACCTAACCTAACCTAACCTAACCTAACCTAACCTAACCTAACCTAACCTAACCTAACCTAACCTAACCTAACCTAACCTAACCTAACCTAACCTAACCTAACCTAACCTAACCTAACCTAACCTAACCTAACCTAACCTAACCTAACCTAACCTAACCTAACCTAACCTAACCTAACCTAACCTAACCTAACCTAACCTAACCTAACCTAACCTAACCTAACCTAACCTAACCTAACCTAACCTAACCTAACCTAACCTAACCTAACCTAACCTAACCTAACCTAACCTAACCTAACCTAACCTAACCTAACCTAACCTAACCTAACCTAACCTAACCTAACCTAACCTAACCTAACCTAACCTAACCTAACCTAACCTAACCTAACCTAACCTAACCTAACCTAACCTAACCTAACCTAACCTAACCTAACCTAACCTAACCTAACCTAACCTAACCTAACCTAACCTAACCTAACCTAACCTAACCTAACCTAACCTAACCTAACCTAACCTAACCTAACCTAACCTAACCTAACCTAACCTAACCTAACCTAACCTAACCTAACCTAACCTAACCTAACCTAACCTAACCTAACCTAACCTAACCTAACCTAACCTAACCTAACCTAACCTAACCTAACCTAACCTAACCTAACCTAACCTAACCTAACCTAGCCTAACCTAACCTAACCTAACCTAACCTAACCTAACCTAACCTAACCTAACCTAACCTAACCTAACCTAACCTAACCTAACCTAACCTAACCTAACCTAACCTAACCTAACCTAACCTAACCTAACCTAACCTAACCTAACCTAACCTAACCTAACCTAACCTAACCTAACCTAACCTAACCTAACCTAACCTAACCTAACCTAACCTAACCTAACCTAACCTAACCTAACCTAACCTAACCTAACCTAACCTAACCTAACCTAACCTAACCTAACCTAACCTAACCTAACCTAACCTAACCTAACCTAACCTAACCTAACCTAACCTAACCTAACCTAACCTAACCTAACCTAACCTAACCTAACCTAACCTAACCTAACCTAACCTAACCTAACCTAACCTAACCTAACCTAACCTAACCTAACCTAACCTAACCTAACCTAACCTAACCTAACCTGACCTAACCTAACCTAACCTAACCTAACCTAACCTAACCTAACCTAACCTAACCTAACCTAACCTAACCTAACCTAACCTAACCTAACCTAACCTAACCTAACCTAACCTAACCTAACCTAACCTAACCTAACCTAACCTAACCTAACCTAACCTAACCTAACCTAACCTAACCTAACCTAACCTAACCTAACCTAACCTAACCTAACCTAACCTAACCTAACCTAACCTAACCTAACCTAACCTAACCTAACCTAACCTAACCTAACCTAACCTAACCTAACCTAACCTAACCTAACCTAACCTAACCTAACCTAACCTAACCTAACCTAACCTAACCTAACCTAACCTAACCTAACCTAACCTAACCTAACCTAACCTAACCTAACCTAACCTAACCTAACCTAACCTAACCTAACCTAACCTAACCTAACCTAACCTAACCTAACCTAACCTAACCTAACCTAACCTAACCTAACCTAACCTAACCTAACCTAACCTAACCTAACCTAACCTAACCTAACCTAACCTAACCTAACCTAACCTAACCTAACCTAACCTAACCTAACCTAACCTAACCTAACCTAACCTAACCTAACCTAACCTAACCTAACCTAACCTAACCTAACCTAACCTAACCTAACCTAACCTAACCTAACCTAACCTAACCTAACCTAACCTAACCTCACCTAACCTAACCTAACCTAACCTAACCTAACCTAACCTAACCTAACCTAACCTAACCTAACCTAACCTAACCTAACCTAACCTAACCTAACCTAACCTAACCTAACCTAACCTAACCTAACCTAACCTAACCTAACCTAACCTAACCTAACCTAACCTAACCTAACCTAACCTAACCTAACCTAACCTAACCTAACCTAACCTAACCTAACCTAACCTAACCTAACCTAACCTAACCTAACCTAACCTAACCTAACCTAACCTAACCTAACCTAACCTAACCTAACCTAACCTAACCTAACCTAACCTAACCTAACCTAACCTAACCTAACCTAACCTAACCTAACCTAACCTAACCTAACCTAACCTAACCTAACCTAACCTAACCTAACCTAACCTAACCTAACCTAACCTAACCTAACCTAACCTAACCTAACCTAACCTAACCTAACCTAACCTAACCTAACCTAACCTAACCTAACCTAACCTAACCTAACCTAACCTAACCTAACCTAACCTAACCTAACCTAACCTAACCTAACCTAACCTAACCTAACCTAACCTAACCTAACCTAACGTAACCTAACCTAACCTAACCTAACCTAACCTAACCTAACCTAACCTAACCTAACCTAACCTAACCTAACCTAACCTAACCTAACCTAACCTAACCTAACCTAACCTAACCTAACCTAACCTAACCTAACCTAACCTAACCTAACCTAACCTAACCTAACCTAACCTAACCTAACCTAACCTAACCTAACCTAACCTAACCTAACCTAACCTAACCTAACCTAACCTAACCTAACCTAACCTAACCTAACCTAACCTAACCTAACCTAACCTAACCTAACCTAACCTAACCTAACCTAACCTAACCTAACCTAACCTAACCTAACCTAACCTAACCTAACCTAACCTAACCTAACCTAACCTAACCTAACCTAACCTAACCTAACCTAACCTAACCTAACCTAACCTAACCTAACCTAACCTAACCTAACCTAACCTAACCTAACCTAACCTAACCTAACCTAACCTAACCTAACCTAACCTAACCTAACCTAACCTAACCTAACCTAACCTAACCTAACCTAACCTAACCTAACCTAACCTAACCTAACCTAACCTAACCTAACCTAACCTAACCTAACCTAACCTAACCTAACCTAACCTAACCTAACCTAACCTAACCTAACCTAACCTAACCTAACCTAACCTAACCTAACCTAACCTAACCTAACCTAACCTAACCTAACCTAACCTAACCTAACCTAACCTAACCTAACCTAACCTAACCTAACCTAACCTAACCTAACCTAACCTAACCTAACCTAACCTAACCTAACCTAACCTAACCTAACCTAACCTAACCTAACCTAACCTAACCTAACCTAACCTAACCTAACCTAACCTAACCTAACCTAACCTAACCTAACCTAACCTAACCTAACCTAACCTAACCTAACCTAACCTAACCTAACCTAACCTAACCTAACCTAACCTAACCTAACCTAACCTAACCTAACCTAACCTAACCTAACCTAACCTAACCTAACCTAACCTAACCTAACCTAACCTAACCTAACCTAACCTAACCTAACCTAACCTCACCTAACCTAACCTAACCTAACCTAACCTAACCTAACCTAACCTAACCTAACCTAACCTAACCTAACCTAACCTAACCTAACCTAACCTAACCTAACCTAACCTAACCTAACCTAACCTAACCTAACCTAACCTAACCTAACCTAACCTAACCTAACCTAACCTAACCTAACCTAACCTAACCTAACCTAACCTAACCTAACCTAACCTAACCTAACCTAACCTAACCTAACCTAACCTAACCTAACCTAACCTAACCTAACCTAACCTAACCTAACCTAACCTAACCTAACCTAACCTAACCTAACCTAACCTAACCTAACCTAACCTAACCTAACCTAACCTAACCTAACCTAACCTAACCTAACCTAACCTAACCTAACCTAACCTAACCTAACCTAACCTAACCTAACCTAACCTAACCTAACCTAACCTAACCTAACCTAACCTAACCTAACCTAACCTAACCTAACCTAACCTAACCTAACCTAACCTAACCTAACCTAACCTAACCTAACCTAACCTAACCTAACCTAACCTAACCTAACCTAACCTAACCTAACCTAACCTAACCTAACCTAACCTAACCTAACCTAACCTAACCTAACCTAACCTAACCTAACCTAACCTAACCTAACCTAACCTAACCTAACCTAACCTAACCTAACCTAACCTAACCTAACCTAACCTAACCTAACCTAACCTAACCTAACCTAACCTAACCTAACCTAACCTAACCTAACCTAACCTAACCTAACCTAACCTAACCTAACCTAACCTAACCTAACCTAACCTCACCTAACCTAACCTAACCTAACCTAACCTAACCTAACCTAACCTAACCTAACCTAACCTAACCTAACCTAACCTAACCTAACCTAACCTAACCTAACCTAACCTAACCTAACCTAACCTAACCTAACCTAACCTAACCTAACCTAACCTAACCTAACCTAACCTAACCTAACCTAACCTAACCTAACCTAACCTAACCTAACCTAACCTAACCTAACCTAACCTAACCTAACCTAACCTAACCTAACCTAACCTAACCTAACCTAACCTAACCTAACCTAACCTAACCTAACCTAACCTAACCTAACCTAACCTAACCTAACCTAACCTAACCTAACCTAACCTAACCTAACCTAACCTAACCTAACCTAACCTAACCTAACCTAACCTAACCTAACCTAACCTAACCTAACCTAACCTAACCTAACCTAACCTAACCTAACCTAACCTAACCTAACCTAACCTAACCTAACCTAACCTAACCTAACCTAACCTAACCTAACCTAACCTAACCTAACCTAACCTAACCTAACCTAACCTAACCTAACCTAACCTAACCTAACCTAACCTAACCTAACCTAACCTAACCTAACCTAACCTAACCTAACCTAACCTAACCTAACCTAACCTAACCTAACCTAACCTAACCTAACCTAACCTAACCTAACCTAACCTAACCTAACCTAACCTAACCTAACCTAACCTAACCTAACCTAACCTAACCTAACCTAACCTAACCTAACCTAACCTAACCTAACCTAACCTAACCTAACCTAACCTAACCTAACCTAACCTAACCTAACCTAA
Source organism: Maniola jurtina (assembly GCF_905333055.1). Lineage (NCBI taxonomy): Eukaryota > Metazoa > Arthropoda > Insecta > Lepidoptera > Nymphalidae > Maniola > Maniola jurtina. The sequence continues at coordinate 7,216 of NC_060054.1, forward strand.
CCTAACCTAACCTAACCTAACCTAACCTAACCTAACCTAACCTAACCTAACCTAACCTAACCTAACCTAACCTAACCTAACCTAACCTAACCTAACCTAACCTAACCTAACCTAACCTAACCTAACCTAACCTAACCTAACCTAACCTAACCTAACCTAACCTAACCTAACCTAACCTAACCTAACCTAACCTAACCTAACCTAACCTAACCTAACCTAACCTAACCTAACCTAACCTAACCTAACCTAACCTAACCTAACCTAACCTAACCTAACCTAACCTAACCTAACCTAACCTAACCTAACCTAACCTAACCTAACCTAACCTAACCTAACCTAACCTAACCTAACCTAACCTAACCTAACCTAACCTAACCTAACCTAACCTAACCTAACCTAACCTAACCTAACCTAACCTAACCTAACCTAACCTAACCTAACCTAACCTAACCTAACCTAACCTAACCTAACCTAACCTAACCTAACCTAACCTAACCTAACCTAACCTAACCTAACCTAACCTAACCTAACCTAACCTAACCTAACCTAACCTAACCTAACCTAACCTAACCTAACCTAACCTAACCTAACCTAACCTAACCTAACCTAACCTAACCTAACCTAACCTAACCTAACCTAACCTAACCTAACCTAACCTAACCTAACCTAACCTAACCTAACCTAACCTAACCTAACCTAACCTAACCTAACCTAACCTAACCTAACCTAACCTAACCTAACCTAACCTAACCTAACCTAACCTAACCTAACCTAACCTAACCTAACCTAACCTAACCTAACCTAACCTAACCTAACCTAACCTAACCTAACCTAACCTAACCTAACCTAACCTAACCTAACCTAACCTAACCTAACCTAACCTAACCTAACCTAACCTAACCTAACCTAACCTAACCTAACCTAACCTAACCTAACCTAACCTAACCTAACCTAACCTAACCTAACCTAACCTAACCTAACCTAACCTAACCTAACCTAACCTAACCTAACCTAACCTAACCTAACCTAACCTAACCTAACCTAACCTAACCTAACCTAACCTAACCTAACCTAACCTAACCTAACCTAACCTAACCTAACCTAACCTAACCTAACCTAACCTAACCTAACCTAACCTAACCTAACCTAACCTAACCTAACCTAACCTAACCTAACCTAACCTAACCTAACCTAACCTAACCTAACCTAACCTAACCTAACCTAACCTAACCTAACCTAACCTAACCTAACCTAACCTAACCTAACCTAACCTAACCTAACCTAACCTAACCTAACCTAACCTAACCTAACCTAACCTAACCTAACCTAACCTAACCTAACCTAACCTAACCTAACCTAACCTAACCTAACCTAACCTAACCTAACCTAACCTAACCTAACCTAACCTAACCTAACCTAACCTAACCTAACCTAACCTAACCTAACCTAACCTAACCTAACCTAACCTAACCTAACCTAACCTAACCTAACCTAACCTAACCTAACCTAACCTAACCTAACCTAACCTAACCTAACCTAACCTAACCTAACCTAACCTAACCTAACCTAACCTAACCTAACCTAACCTAACCTAACCTAACCTAACCTAACCTAACCTAACCTAACCTAACCTAACCTAACCTAACCTAACCTAACCTAACCTAACCTAACCTAACCTAACCTAACCTAACCTAACCTAACCTAACCTAACCTAACCTAACCTAACCTAACCTAACCTAACCTAACCTAACCTAACCTAACCTAACCTAACCTAACCTAACCTAACCTAACCTAACCTAACCTAACCTAACCTAACCTAACCTAACCTAACCTAACCTAACCTAACCTAACCTAACCTAACCTAACCTAACCTAACCTAACCTAACCTAACCTAACCTAACCTAACCTAACCTAACCTAACCTAACCTAACCTAACCTAACCTAACCTAACCTAACCTAACCTAACCTAACCTAACCTAACCTAACCTAACCTAACCTAACCTAACCTAACCTAACCTAACCTAACCTAACCTAACCTAACCTAACCTAACCTAACCTAACCTAACCTAACCTAACCTAACCTAACCTAACCTAACCTAACCTAACCTAACCTAACCTAACCTAACCTAACCTAACCTAACCTAACCTAACCTAACCTAACCTAACCTAACCTAACCTAACCTAACCTAACCTAACCTAACCTAACCTAACCTAACCTAACCTAACCTAACCTAACCTAACCTAACCTAACCTAACCTAACCTAACCTAACCTAACCTAACCTAACCTAACCTAACCTAACCTAACCTAACCTAACCTAACCTAACCTAACCTAACCTAACCTAACCTAACCTAACCTAACCTAACCTAACCTAACCTAACCTAACCTAACCTAACCTAACCTAACCTAACCTAACCTAACCTAACCTAACCTAACCTAACCTAACCTAACCTAACCTAACCTAACCTAACCTAACCTAACCTAACCTAACCTAACCTAACCTAACCTAACCTAACCTAACCTAACCTAACCTAACCTAACCTAACCTAACCTAACCTAACCTAACCTAACCTAACCTAACCTAACCTAACCTAACCTAACCTAACCTAACCTAACCTAACCTAACCTAACCTAACCTAACCTAACCTAACCTAACCTAACCTAACCTAACCTAACCTAACCTAACCTAACCTAACCTAACCTAACCTAACCTAACCTAACCTAACCTAACCTAACCTAACCTAACCTAACCTAACCTAACCTAACCTAACCTAACCTAACCTAACCTAACCTAACCTAACCTAACCTAACCTAACCTAACCTAACCTAACCTAACCTAACCTAACCTAACCTAACCTAACCTAACCTAACCTAACCTAACCTAACCTAACCTAACCTAACCTAACCTAACCTAACCTAACCTAACCTAACCTAACCTAACCTAACCTAACCTAACCTAACCTAACCTAACCTAACCTAACCTAACCTAACCTAACCTAACCTAACCTAACCTAACCTAACCTAACCTAACCTAACCTAACCTAACCTAACCTAACCTAACCTAACCTAACCTAACCTAACCTAACCTAACCTAACCTAACCTAACCTAACCTAACCTAACCTAACCTAACCTAACCTAACCTAACCTAACCTAACCTAACCTAACCTAACCTAACCTAACCTAACCTAACCTAATCTAACCTAACCTAACCTAACCTAACCTAACCTAACCTAACCTAACCTAACCTAACCTAACCTAACCTAACCTAACCTAACCTAACCTAACCTAACCTAACCTAACCTAACCTAACCTAACCTAACCTAACCTAACCTAACCTAACCTAACCTAACCTAACCTAACCTAACCTAACCTAACCTAACCTAACCTAACCTAACCTAACCTAACCTAACCTAACCTAACCTAACCTAACCTAACCTAACCTAACCTAACCTAACCTAACCTAACCTAACCTAACCTAACCTAACCTAACCTAACCTAACCTAACCTAACCTAACCTAACCTAACCTAACCTAACCTAACCTAACCTAACCTAACCTAACCTAACCTAACCTAACCTAACCTAACCTAACCTAACCTAACCTAACCTAACCTAACCTAACCTGCAGTGGCAAGACAGCCTACAAAATCACCACCTAGGCAAACAGTCCTCCACTCTATAGCCGTAACTACAGAGGATGAAGGAATAACGGGTGAAAAAGTACTCGATAAAATAAGGGAAGCAGTTGACGCTAAAGAAGAATGGATCAGAGTTGATAGGGTGAGAAAGGCGAAAAATAGGAAGATCATAATGAGTTTTGAAAAGAAGGAAGACAGAGACAAGGTAAAGGAAAGACTGAGGGTGAAGGGAACCGATCTCACCGTCGAGGAGGTGAAAAATAGGGACCCGCTTCTGGTCCTCAAGGGAGTCCTAACTGTAAACACTGATGAGGACATAACAAAAGCCTTGAGGAACCAGAATAGGGAAATTTTTGGAAACCTCAACGACGGGGACGACCGGATCTCAGTCAAGTACAGAAAAAGAACCCGCAATCCGCACATGGCCGATGTGGTACTGAGCGCCTCGCCTGCCATCTGGAGGCAGATCACGGTAAAGGGCAATGTCCACATAGATCTCCAGAGGGTCAGAGCGGAGGACCAGTCTCCACTGATCCAGTGCTCGAGATGCCTGGGCTACGGCCACAGTAAGAAATTTTGTAAGGAAACTGAGGATGGGTGCAGCCACTGCGGAGGACCGCACCTTAAGACCAAGTGTGCGGAGTGGGCCGCGGCCACCCCGCCCTCGTGCAGGAACTGCTTGAGAGCGAAGCTCGATAATAGAGAGCACAACGCTTTCAGCAGCGACTGCCCGATTAGGCGGAGATGGGACGAACTGGCCCGCTCCACAGTGGCGTATTGCTAAGGTTGCGCATGTGGATACGGTGGCACTTCATCTCCTCCAGGCGAATCTCCAGAGAAAGAAATTGGCGTTCACAGAGCTGCTACTCGAGTCGGGGAAATGCGGGGCGCACATAGCGCTAGTACAGGAGCCATATGTTGGTAGAGAAGGCAGGGTCTCGGGTCGGAGCGGGATCAGGGTCTTCCAGAACGTTGACAACGGGGAGGGTACGGTAAAGGCTGCAGTAATTGTTTTTAATGCGGACCTCCACGTCATACAGTACCCAAAACTCACCACGAACAACATCGCGGTGGTGGGGATCCGAACCAGCGCCTGGGAGATAGCCCTGGTATCGCTCTACTTCGAGCCTGACCTAGAGATGGACCTCTACCTGGCGCACCTCCGCAAAATCCGGCTTGAGTTGGGAGCACAAAAATGGATAGTCGCGGGTGACTGCAATGCCAAAAACATTTGGTGGGGTAGTCCCGTGACGGATCGCCGGGGAGAAGAACTGCATGGGACTCTGGAGGACCTGGGTCTTGTTATCCTTAACAAAGGGGAAATTCCCACGTTTGACGTCGTAAGAGGTGAGCGAAGATACACCAGCTTCGTCGATATCACAACGGCGTCACCCGACCTCCTGGACCTGGTGGACGGCTGGCGCGTGCGCGAAGACTTAACTACCTCGGACCACAACGGCATATCGTTTAAGTTACACCTAAAACGCACAAGACACAACTATATCAAGCACACAACACGATCATATAACACACGGAAAGCCAATTGGACCCAGTTTCGTGAGAAACTGGGTCAAATTTTGCAATCCCAAAACATTACAGTCACAAACATCCAAGACACTATCACAGCTACACAATTAGATTACATCATACACAAACTTATACAGGCGTTAACTGAAGCGAGTGAGTGTGCAATTCCCAAAATTAGGAGGAAGGACACACTCACGTTGCCGTGGTGGTCTGAGGAGCTGTCGACGCTGAAGCGCGAGGTGGCCACCAGGAAGAGGAGGATCCGGTGTGCGGCACCGATTCGACGGTCGAAAGTGGTCGAAGAATACCTGGAGGCCAGGACAAAGTACGAGACCAAAGAAAAAGAGGCTCAAACTAGGTCCTGGAAGGAATTTTGCGGGAAACAGGACCGAGAGTCTCTCTGGGGGGGTATATATAGGGTGTTGGGCAGGACGGCCAAGCGGGAGGAAGATCCACCGCTGGTGGTAGAAAACACGGAAATTGATGCCAAGAGCTCCGCCCGACTTATGGCCGAGACCTTTTACCCCAAGGACTCCGAAGAGCAAGACTCCGAGGAGCACCGACGGGTGAGGGCCCTGGCGGAGCTCACGGATAGCGAGACTTCCTCGGACCAGGGGGACCCCCCTTTCACTCATTTAGAGTTAAAGCTGGCGAGTCGTTCTTTCGACCCGAAGAAAGCCCCTGGAGCGGACGGCTTCACCGCCGACATATGCCTGCATGCGATAAACCTCAACCCGGACCTCTTCTTGTGCCTTTTCAACCGGTGCCTGGCAATCCACCACTTTCCCGGGGCCTGGAAGGAGGCCACAGTAATCTTCCTTCGGAAGCCCGGAAAGGCCACCTACACGACCCCAAAATCGTATCGTCCTATAGGCCTCCTTCCGGTACTTGGAAAGGTCTTGGAAAAGATGCTTGTCACTAGACTACAATTTCATATAGCGCCTAGGCTTAGCACACGCCAATTTGGCTTTATGCCCCAACGGAGCACCGAAGACGCCCTCTACACCTTAGTGAAACATATCAGACATAAACTAGACAGCAAGAAGATTGTCGTTCTGATATCACTGGATATAGAGGGCGCATTTGATAACGCTTGGTGGCCCAAAATAAAGGTCAGGCTGGCGGAGGAAAAATGCCCCATAAACATCCGACGGCTTTTGAGCAGCTATCTAAATGACAGGAGCGTCAAAGTCAGGTACTGTGGGGAGGAGTACGCAATAGCTACCGAGAAGGGTTGCGTGCAGGGATCTATTGGCGGACCAATATTATGGAACTTACTTTTAGACCCACTGCTCCGGGACTTGGAAACTAGTGGCGCGTACGTGCAGGCATTCGCTGACGATGTGGTGTTGGTGTTCGAGGGCGACACGGCCCTCGAAATCGAACGGCAGGCCAACGCCGCCCTTGAACGTGTGAGAATGTGGGGAGCGGCAAATAAACTTCGATTTGCGCCTCATAAGACCAATGCAATGGTTATGACGCGCAAATTAAAGTACGACGACCCGCGTCTACGCATGGGCGGGGTCGACGTTGCCTTGTCGAACGAAATCAAACTGTTGGGTGTTGTCATTGACCGAAAACTCACATTCAACGCCCACGTCGCGAGTGTCTGCAAGCGCGCGGTAGCCTTCTACCATCAGTTGGCACGAGCAGCTAAGGTCAGCTGGGGTCTCCACCCCGAAGTAATCCGTACTATCTATGTAGCGGTGGTCGAACCTGTAGTTCTGTATGCCGCCAGCGTATGGGCGCCTGCTGTGGACAGGCTCGGAATCCGGAAGCAGCTGAACGTGGTCCAGCGAGGCTTCGCACAGAAGCTCTGTAGGGCATATCGCACTGTCTCCCTGAACGCGGCCCTGTTGCTCGCTGGGATACTCCCACTCGACCTTCGCGTCCGCGAAGCCGCGGCGCTGTATGAGGCGAGGAAGGGGGTGCCCCAGCGAGAGATAGGGGATCGGGGGGTAGAGCGAATGTCCCCGGCCCTTCGGTCACCGCATCCCGCCAGTCATCTCGACCTCGAGTTCAAGTGCCTGATGGACCAGGAGCAACTTATGGCCAATAATGACAATGACTTCAATATCTATACGGACGGTAGCAAGATTGAGGGCAAGGTGGGGGCGGCGCTATCCATATGGAGTGACGCCGCCGAAACCAAAGCCCTCAAGCTTGCGTTACCGTCTTACTGCACGGTCTACCAGGCGGAGCTTCTGGCGATATGCCGGGCGGCACGGATGGCCGCAGCAAACTTGGCCGGATCTGTCGGAATTTACTCCGATTCATTGTCAGCATTGCAGACGCTGCAAAATCCAAAGGCTCTCCACCCCCTGGCGGTAGAAGCGCGAGGGTTCCTGCGAGACGCTTTGCTCCAGAACAAACGTATAAGCTTGTTCTGGATCAAAGCCCATGCAGGACTGGAGGGGAATGAGCGTGCCGACAATCTGGCCAAGGAGGCTGCTCTGAAGTCTAAACGCAAATTTGACTACGACAGCTGCCCCGTCTCATTCATCAAGCGAAGCATTCGTATGCGATCGCTTGATGAATGGAACGACCGGTACCGAGCCGGTGAAACGGCCGGCGTCACCAAAATATTTCTTCCTGATGCGGTGGCGGCCTACAGAGTTGTA